>NC_060208.1:74890000-74897500 GCF_021130785.1 Homalodisca vitripennis | reverse complement strand
CTGATTCAGTATGCCGACGACACGACTCTTTGCTTCAAAGGAAAAACTACACAAGATTTGGAAATCACATCATTTGTGGAACTGACTTCATGCATTCAGTATTTTACTGACAGGAATTTGAAAACAAACCAATCAAAATCAAATGTCATCAATTTCTGCCTAAGACCAAGGGAATTTGCAAGGCAACCTGCTGTATTTGTGGACGATGTCCTTTTAGAGGAAACTGGATCCACGAAATTCCTGGGGATGTACATTGATCAAGGTCTGACCTGGGACGACCACGTTAACAATATATGTGCTAGAATTACTTCTGGCATATTTGCCTTGCGAAGCCTAGCTAAATACTGTTCCCCTGAAGTCTTAATGACGGCATATTTCGGTCTCATATATCCGCACTTTGCGTATGGCTTGAGACTGTGGGGGGGCTGTGCCAACACAAGATGGAACGCGTTTTTAGGCTTCAAAAAAAGGCAATTAGAATTATTGCAAAGTTGAATTACAGAGAGTCGTGTAGGGACTCTTTTAGGGAGCTGGGTTTGCTGACATTGCCCTGTCTCTATATGTTTCATGTGATCCTGTACTGTCAATCGAAGTGCACTTTAGTCCGGGGTAGGGACTTTCATCAGTATGAAACTAGAGCCAGGGACAACTTTAGAGTCCATAGTCATAGACTGGCGGTATCTCAGCATTTACCGCATCAGGTTGGCGTCGGCTTAATCAACAAGCTCCCTGAAAGTGTAAAAAAATGCAACTAATCAAATCCAATTCAAAACTCGTCTCAAATGCCTGTTGGTGTCAAAAGCATTTTATTCGCTAGAGGAGTTTATGATGAGTCGCTGGGATATCTAGAAATATCTTAAATTACCAAAATTTAAAATCTGGATCCAAAGATAGTGTGAATTAGTGTGAATGAGTGAAATGTAAGTCTGACTGTGTGTGAGTGTGTAGAGTATTTGCTGTTTGAATATATGACGACTGCTATACAATGTTATATATTGTCTAAAAGCAATAAAGAAATGATTTGATTTGATAGATTTACCCGATGTTAGCAGTCAGTCAGTACGAGGACTCAGAACTTTCGTGAACACTTTCCATGAACACAGTGAGGCTTTGAAGGCCATTGAGTGTGACGTAACCACACAAGCCAACCCTTTGCTTTCAGCATTGTTACTTCGTAAATTAGATGGAGATTTACGCAAACGTCTAGAATCTTTTAGGTCCTCGAACAAAGAGGAAACACACACTTTGCCTACAGTCAAAGACATAATCTTGTTTCTGAACACAGAATGTAACATGAGTGAAGATGCAGACCTCCACTCGTCAGCAAAGAAAGCTTCAATTAAAGCTTTCAATCAGCGATCTCAAAAGGTCACGCGGTTTGAAGACAAACACAAACCCACCGCTTTAGTAACAGCTCACAATATAAATAGTAGCAGTTGTTTTGCTTGTGGTAACTCTGATCACAAAATCCATGTTTGTCCCACATTTCTAAAGCTTTCACCAGCTGAAAGGTTTCAACTTGTAAAACGAGAACGAAAATGCTTCTCGTGCTTGAGAGATCATAATTTGCCTCAATGTCAATCATCGCACACTTGTAAACGGTATCGCAAACGACATCACACATTGCTACATCTCCAGTCAGGCGCGACTGAGCGAAGTGAAGCAAGCAATCAATACTCGACACGTCATCAATCAGCTGTGGAGCGACGTCACAACACGATTCATCATCGATCGATACCACAGCCGAGATTAGCGGGAACACCTCCTCCAGCTGACGTCACGAGTCCCACTCCAGTCACGCTGTCTACGACTAAGACGCTGCCACCTGTGCATCCGCCACAACAGTCAACGGTACTCTTAGGTACCATCTTAGTGAAACTAACTGCTGAAAATGGACAGTCCCATGTTTTCCGCGGATTACTGGATTCCGGAAGTACTTGTAATCTGATAACGTGTCAGGCAGCCTCATTGCTAGGAGCAAGACGTTATCATTCAAACATTCAAATTGCTGGTTTATCACAGCATGCCTCTAACACACGTGGCATGTTATTTCTTCAAGTCAACACTTTGTCAGGTCAGCTCATAGCTCCTGATCAGGAGTTCCACATCTTGGATAAAATATCTGTGAACCTCCCAAGGGCGAAAATAAGTCCAGAGTTGTCGCATCTAGTTAAGCATTACACCTTAGCGGATCCGACTTTTGACACCCCTTGCGGCATTGATGTATTGTTGGGTGGATCCATAACACCCACTGTCTTCACACAAGAAAATCATATTTTAAGACCGGGACTGCCACACCTGATCGGCACTCAGTTCAGCTTCATACTTATGGGAAAAGCTCCTTGTGTCACCTCGACAGAGCCAGTTAGTAACTATTCGATTGCACTTTTGTCTACTCACGACAACTCGCTTCACACAGCATTACAAAAATTTTGGGTTCAAGAGGAACCGCCTATCATCAATCACAAAAGCATTGAAGAAACAAAGTGTGATGAACTTTTTGATAGTACTCATACGCGAAATGGAGACGGACGGTATGTTGTTAGATTACCGTTCAAAACAGAACCCAGCTGTTTAGGCTCATCTCGAGCAGCCGCAGAAAGACGTTTTGTATCCTTAGAAAGGAAGTTTCAAACCCAACCACAATTCGCTGAACTGTACAGGAATTTTATGAAAGACTACAAAGCAACAGGTCATATGACACTTTTGGATAAACATCACGCCGACGAACCGCACTACTATTTACCCCACCACGGAGTAATAAAGGAAAACAGCTCTACTACCAAGCTAAGGACTTTTTTTGACGCAAGCAACAAGACCACTTCAGGTTTGTCCTTGAACGACGTGCTACTAACTGGAAGGAAACTACAACCAGACATTTCCAGTATTTTAATAAACTTCCGCTCTCACGCTATAGTGTTTTCATGTGATATAAAACAAATGTATCGACAGATCTTAGTGCATCCTGAAGATCAAAACTTTCAGTTAATCTTGTGGCGAGATACTCCGGAACAGAAGATATCTACTTTTAAGGGCAGTCCGACCTCCATAAGAACATAATGTTAACTTGGGAACCTATATCTCTGTAATGGTTATAGATAGAGTCTGATTTTTATTTTACTTATTAAATAGCTTATAATCTAGGTCTTATCATGAGGTTTTTAAATTTGAAAAAAAAAAATTAAAAAAGTTATAATTTTTTTATAATTTATTGTTTTTAACTAACTTTTTTATAAGTAAAAATGTTTACTGTGCCTCATTGACAAGAGATATTTATAAATTCCCATGAGGGGAACTAGGCAATAGTAAGTAGAATACTGTATAAAAATTTGACTGGGGTAGGCCTAGTAGTTTTTGAGTTATAGGGCCCCAAAGTTAAAAAATAACAAGTTTCGGCAAATCAAGAAAAAGCAAGAAGGTAGCATATTTTGGACTCATACCTTGGTTTAATGATGGCCTTGCACTGTAGGAAGGGTTGTCTGGATCCTCTGCTTCTTGATACAGATCCTCCAGCTTCCTTTTGGCTAAAGTCCTTGATTGCCTGATTTTTTTTTCAATGTCGGTAGCCGCTTTATCTGCTTTGCGAATCCGCTGGGTGTCGAGACGTTTTTAAAGCTAACCGCATATTCAGTCCTGGGTTCTAGCCCAATGTGCTCTAAAACTTTCACTTTGGAGCTGTACCCATCATTGAATGATAGGACTGCCTCATAGGACACCTAGCCTAAGAGCACCTAGTGTAACAAAGGTGCGTTTAGGGAGCCGAGCCCAAATGACATTATTCATAGACTCATTAGGATTTTGAGATTTTCCTTTGAGACATTTTCTGAGTAGTTCTAGGCTGCACAAAGATTTAAAAATAGGTTTGATTGCTTTCATTAGAACAGGTGAGAGGTGAAAATGCTGGCTGTGGTCATATTTAGTTTTTTTCTTTGGCGGCTTTGTTATACTTACACACCATGTGTCTTCGGTGTCTGGGCATAAAATATGTAAAGGCGTATCGTTAGTAGACTGAACATGACAGTTACAACGCCCAAACTTGCTCGCCTCATGGCTTCCACGCTGTGTGTATTCCTACGGATGGCTAGTCCATAGTATATTTGGATTTGTTGGATCGCCTTCCCTGTTAGCCTACCTTTCCCAGAAAGAGATTTTCCGTCAGAAAGCTTCAAGCCTTTATTTTTCATGATAAAGTCCCTTATTCTTGTCCCCATCCTCTTCTGGACGTGTCCTACACATTCCAACTTCTGAATGGACACATCTGGGCCATATGGTGCTTCTGCCACAACTGCTGCATAGCCATTGGAGTCACCATCTCCAAGGTACTCCACATAGCGAACACCGTATTTAGTCTCGGATCTTTTGAACATTGCAGTCGCACCTTCAGCTTCCATACCTCCACTGCTACCTACATAATTTGCCTTGCATATTTCTAAGTGTTGGTTGCTTGTTCTCTGAGGGCAGTTACAGTATTTTGACATTGAATAAATATCTATTACTTTACCCGTATCTGCTGAAGTAATTGTGACAACGCCATTTAGCGAGGTGTGGCCTCGCTTTTGCCAGCTTCCGTCAACCGCAACACATAAGTCATTAGAATTTCCATTTCAATAACTGCTTCTGTCACTGCTCTCTTCATAGAGTTTTCACACACACACTTTCTCCATGGCTGGACAAAAACTGTTCATGTTGATTGAACTTGCTGGGCGGAGCGGGTAAATTCATCATGCCGCAAAGAGTGTTGGGCAGCAGTATAGCCCTTTCCTATTACACGCAAGCCGTATACTAACCTTAGGTTCAAGTCATAGTAGCATTGTGAACTTTTGCTTGGGTGCCTCAATAGGCCTAGGCCTAATATCTGTTGCTTTGGGACAGTTGTCAAAAGCTTTTGTCATTGCCACAGCTACAGGAGACGGAAATTTGTACTGCGAGCCCTGCTAATGGTTTTCGACTAAATGATAGGTTGCATGACAAACCCTACACACTGCAACATCTTTCAAAACTGATTCTAGCTGTACAATGTTTACTATGTCACATACTGTAAGGTATCAGTTGAATTATCATAGCAGGCTAGGTTAGGGCTCAATTTCTCATTGGATGTGGAAACAACTTTTGGGTGTTCTAGGCCTATCCTCTTCATTACCTGAAGTTACTACTGTTTTCTTGCTACGAACAACAGTCTTCTTCTTGTAACATAGTTTCTTAGTTCCTACTCTCTTCTTATTACCCATTTTAATCTACATTCAATTACAATAAACTCCTTTACAAATAAAAACAACAGGGAAACTTGCAAATCACAAAACACAGTATTTCAAAACTTCACAATAACCTCCAACATAAAATAATAACAACAGATGACATCTGTCATATTGCTGACAGTGTGTGATATCAGCTAAAACCAGACTAAAAGCAAAACAGTACCAACATAACAAAACCAATTAATATCTATTTTATAGATTGTTGTTTTACTATAAGGAGTGGTGCTCAACGCCAAACAACAGTTGCAAGCCTTTATATATATATATTTTTTATATAAGGTTAATATTATAGTAATAAGGTATATTATATACCATTTTAAAGAGAAAATTCTAAAGAATATTAATAAATAAAAAACCAAAATTCCCCAAAAAAAATTTTTTTTCATGTCAGACTGCCCTTAAGCTAACAACAGTGACATACGGGATGAACAGTTCTCCATATTTAGCAATCAAGACACTCTCGCGGCTAGCAGAGGACGAAGGACACGCCTTCCCGGACGCAGCCTACGCATTGAAGCATCACACCTACATAGATGACATTGTGACAGGAAGTGCTTCACTAGAATCAGCTATCCAACTGCAAGACCAACTCATCCAGCTACTGGCGAAGGGAGGATTCGAGTTGAGAAAATGGGCTTCGAACGAACCCCGACTTCTGGACAGACTACCAGCTACTCATCGTGAGACGCCTCGCTTTCTGCAGGACTCACAATCTACGCAGTTCTCTATTTTAGGACTCCATTGGGATCCAGTTGAAGATTGCTTTCGCTACAATTTCAAACATCAGAGAGGTAGCTTAACCAAGAGACATGTGTTAAGTTTAATAGCCAGATTGTATGACCCGTGCGGCTTCTTATCACCACTGATAATGGTAGCGAAAAGTTTTATGCAGCTCCTTTGGACACGAGGGCTCCAATGGGACGAACAATTGCCACCTGAACTAGCTGAAAAATGGCTATTGTTTGTGAACGACACACGGGATCATCTGGGTGACATCAAAATCGATCGCGTATTTCCCCTCCACGCCGCCAGCAGCATAGAACTTCATGGGTTTTGTGACGCGTCTGAAAAGGGCGTCGCAGCCGTCATTTTTATCAAGTGTAACCAAATGAATGAGGCCCCAGTGATAAGACAAGTCATGTCGAAAACTAGAGTATCTCCATTAAAGAAGATCACAATACCACGCCTTGAACTCTGCGCAGCACATCTGCTGTCAAAATTAGCTACTTACTGCATTCAACAATTCAGCAATATTACTTTCAATCATGTCATGTTATGGAGTGACTCAACCGTAGCTCTACACTGGATAAAAACACCACCGTATCAGTTGAAAACATATGTAGCAAATAGAGTGGCAGAAATTCAGAACACATTTCCGTCACGGTTTTGGAACTATGTCACATCAAGCGACAATCCGAGTGACGTCGGATCACGTGGCCTATTAGCATCACAATTGAAAAACCATACACTGTGGTTCGAGGGTCCCCAGTGGCTAAAACTGGACCGACAAACTTGACCTCATTTCACCTTCTTTGAAGATAAAAGGGAAATCGAGAGAGAAACTAAAGAGACTCCTCTGAGCGTATTACAAAGCTCTATTGTTGAACATTGGGAAATATTCACCAAATTTTCCTCTTGGAATAAATTGATCAGAATTATGGCCTATATTTTAAGATTCATCAACAATTGTAAAAATGGATCTTCAACTGACAAATCAAAACTATTGTCTGTTATTGAATTGAAAACAGCTAAACAAAAAATCTTTAAGCTTGTACAGCAAACAGCTTTTTCTTCAGAATATTTGTTGTTAAAAAAGAATGAGCAGTGTAACAACGCAATCCGGAAATTGCAGCCTTTCATCGATGGGGGGGATGTTATTCGCGTAGGCGGCCGGCTAAAAAATAGCCATCTAAACTATGAGTCACGACACCCCGTGCTACTACCAAAACAACACCCAGTAGTAAACTTGATTATCGATTACTACCACCGGATACCACAGCTGACTCAGGCTCTTCTCTCACAAGAGATATGGATCATCTCTGCTCGCAGTGCCGTACGTTCACGTATTTTCAAATGTACTACGTGCTTTAGTCACAAGTCTAGAAATAGAACACCACTGATGGGTGACCCACCTGCCTCTCGGGTTCCACCCTCAAGGTCTTTCCACTTCCTATGGAATGACAAATG
Source organism: Homalodisca vitripennis (assembly GCF_021130785.1). NCBI lineage: Eukaryota > Metazoa > Arthropoda > Insecta > Hemiptera > Cicadellidae > Homalodisca > Homalodisca vitripennis. The sequence continues at coordinate 74,890,058 of NC_060208.1, read as the reverse complement.
TAAATAAACAGTTTTGTTTTCAAGAGTTTTGTTTGTAACTTTGTATTAACTATGTTTT